>NC_090072.1:233520-276020 GCF_038355195.1 Osmerus mordax | reverse complement strand
ACACAAATGTACACATACACACACACATGCCTGTATTCACACATACACACAACTCAACACCACACACGAACCCTAAGCAAACTTTGTAGAAGTGCTCACCCTCTCTTTTCAGTGGCATGTTGTGTCTCCTCCGTGTCTCTCTGTCTCTCTGTCCAGCTCTGAGCCCCTGGCAGGCAGCTTAACCCTATTAAGGGATTGTGCACAGATGCACCCTGGGAACTGTAGTCCAACCCTTCCACAAATACTCTAGAATGTAAGCTTTATGCCTATGTCCTATCTGGCTGCCTGTCTGTTTCTCTGCCTGCCTGTCTGTTTATCTGCCTGTTTCTCTGACTGTCTGTCTGTTTATCTTCCTGTTTTTCTGCCTGTCTGTCTGTTTATCTGCCTGTTTCTCTGACTGTCTGTCTGTTTATCTGCCTGTTTGTCTGACTGTCTGTCTGCCTGTTTCTCTGCCTGTCTGTCTGTTTATCTGCCTGTTTCTCTGCCTGCCTGTCTGTTTATCTGCCTGTCTGTTTGTCTGACTGTCTCTCTGTTTTCTGGATAAGAGCGTTTTCTGGATAAGAGCGTAAATGACTAAATGTTTATCTTCCTGTTTCTCTGACTGTCTGTTTATCTGCCTGTTTCTCTGCCTGTCTGTCTGTTTATCTTCCTGTTTCTCTGACTGTCTGTTTATCTTCCTGTTTCTCTCACTGTCTTTCTGTCTGCCTGCTTGCCTGTCTTTCTGCCTGCCTGCCTGTCTAAATATGTATGGTGTGTTCTAAAGCAGTTCAAGCTGCAATGGAGTGGGTCGCAGACTACTTTGGCTCCGTCAAAAAATCGAATTTCTATTAAGTTACCGAACTGTCGATGGTGCACTTTTATTTTGAAAGGTGCTAGAATTGCTAGCCGTCTCGAGTTATACAGAGTAATATAGCCTACCACCATCAGACACACCACCAGCACCCCCCCCGCCCCCCTTCCCAGGTTGAGTTAATAGTTGAAAATCGTTGAATTCTACACCTGCGCAAGTTCAGCCACTGAGAATGAGGAAGCGCAGCGGTCCAAAAGAAGCATAAACGAAACTGATTCCAACATTCTACGTTGAACAACGGGGCGAACGACACCTTGAGACTAAGCAGAAATTGAAGCAAGAGCAAGTCACGGTGTGCGAGAGATCCACCTCGATGAAGATGAGGACAAATCTCGTGCTGTGTGCGCTAGCGGTGTTGTCGATGTTAGACCGAGCGGGGTCAGACGCAGCTTCGACAGGTAGGAGCCCCATAATAATGACGTTGCCAAGCCTAGAGGAATGGAGTTTCATTTAGATTATTTTTAGACTGTTAAAGTCTCCTTCTCTTCCTCCTCTCTCCAGATCTCCATGGTTGGATGTTCATTCTGTCTCCAGAAGGAACTGTCACTCTGTTCTCCCCCTCTGTTGCTCCCTCCTCCTCTCCCTCCTCCTCCCCCTCCTCCTCTCCTTCCTCCTCTCCCTCTTCCTCCCCCATCCCCTCCTCCTCCTCCCCTCCTCCCCCTTCCCCTCCTCCTCCCCCTCCCCCTTCCCCTCCTCCCCCTTCCCCTCCTCCTCTCCTTCCTCCTCTCCCTCCTCCTCCCCCTTCCCCTCCTCCTCTCCCTCCTCCCCCTTCCCCTCCTCCTCTCCCTCTTCCTCCCCCTTCCCCTCCTCCCCCCTTCCCCTCCTCCTCTCCTTCCTCCTCTCCCTCCTCCTCCCCCTTCCCCTCCTCCTCTCCCTCCTCCCCCTTCCCCTCCTCCTCTCCCTCTTCCTCCTCCTTCCCCTCCTCCTCTCCCTCCTCCTCCTCTTCTTCCTTCCCCTCCTCCCCTCCCTCCTTCACTACCACCTTCCCCTCCTCCTCTCCCTCCTTAACTACCACCCTCCCCTACACCCCGTCACCCTCCCCCCCCCCTCTACAAGGTGTGACGGTGTGTTTGCGGTACATAGCCGAGAAAATAGATTACCTGAACCTGTTCCAACTCCAGATAGGCTCATATTTCAGACTATCTCTGTCCAGGCAGGGCATTACCGACACACTGTCACTGTCCGGCTTCAGAAAGAACTTCTATTCCTATCAGCCGTGGACCTCATCTCTCATCTCCCCCTGGACCAGCATCTGTGTTACCTGGGAGGCCAGTGGGGGTGTGGCTCAGGTGTTTAGGGGAAGTACCAGCAGCGTCATGAAGATTCTGAGAAGAACGGTGAGTGGAGGAGGACAGGAGGAGGAGAGGAGGACAGGAGGAGGAGAGGACAGGAGGAGGAGAGGACAGGAGGAGGAGAGGAGGACAGGATGAGGAGAGGACAGGAGGAGGAGGAGAGGAGTACAGGAGGAGGAGAGGAGTACAGGAGGAGGGAGAGGACAGGAGGAGGAGAGGAGGACAGGAGGAGGAGAGGACAGGAGGAGGAGAGGAGGACAGGATGAGGAGGACAGGAGGAGGAGGAGAGGAGTACAGGAGGAGGAGAGGAGTACAGGAGGAGGAGAGGAGAAGATAGGAAAGGAGGAGCAGAGAGGAAAGAAGTAAAGGAGGATGAGAAGAAATAGAAGAGATAGGAGAGTTAAGATGGATTGAGTACACTGAGTAATCTTAACTGAATGTGTGTACCTGTGTGTGTTGTGTCTCTGTGTGTACGGTGTGTGTGTCTCTGTGTGTGTAGAGTATGTTCAGGAGAGGGCCCAGCAGTTCTGACTGTGTCAGGGTTCGAAGGTCAGGTCTGTGACATTGAGGTGTGGGACGCCCCTCTCTCTTCTGATGGCATCTACTACTACATGATGGATTACAATTACCATGGTAACCTGCTCAGCTGGTCTGATGCAGGCTTGTCCACCTCTGGCCCCGCCCTGCTGAGGAATAAATCCCTCCAGCAGCCAATCAGAGTCAAGAACCCAGATGCTGGGCCAATGAGAGATAAGGGGAAAAGTTTGAAGAGGGGGCATGGGGAGAGGATGAGGGAGGGCTGGAGAGGGGGAGGAAGAGATGGAAGGAGTAGGGAGAGAATGAGGGAGGGCTGGAGAGGGGGAGGAAGAGATGGAAGGAGTAGGGAGAGAATGAGGGAGAGATTGTGAGGGGGTAAGGATAGAGTGATTGGATTGAGGTGGAGAGGGGGATGAAGAGGTGAAAGGTTAGGATACAAACAATAGGATATAATCAAGCCTAGTACGTTTGTAACAATATGATTATGCACATCAATAAATTACAATATAATATAAAAATATTCATCAACATGTCTGAAGGAGGGGTATAGAGATGGTGGGATGGAGAGGTGAAGGAGGGGTATAGAGATGGTGGGATGGAGAGGTGAAGGAGGGGTATAGAGATGGTGGGATGGAGAGGTGAAGGAGGGGTATAGAGATGGTGGGATGGAGAGGTGAAGGAGGGGTATAGAGATGGTGGGATGGAGAGGTGAAGGAGGGGTATATGGAGGGATGGATGAGGGCATCTGTTCAGTTTAGGGTGGAAACATTGTGTTGAATATTCTAATCAAGTTTGAATCAATAATGTGATTATGCTAATCAATAAACTACACAATATCATCAATATGTCTGAGTTTGTCCTGAGGTAAACAGCAGCGGAGTCAGCAGTTATACATCAGTTAGTGAGATGCATATACATGAAAATATATATTTAACGTTTTACATTGACATTTTATTGATGTAGCAAACAGTTTTATCCAAAGTAAATATTAATACTGCATATAGAAACGACAGCAGCAACAGAGATCATAAGTGTGTAGCTCTAACCCTAACCCTCTACATTGTTTCATCGATCAGATACACGGAGCGTCCTGGTTAGACGTATGTGTGGAAATATAGTATATATGATTCTTTAATATGAAAAGATTGAATAAAATAAATTGTGTTTTTCTGGTGTCTACTGGCCAGGTCTGATTCCTGTCCTGTAAGCCTCTAGCCCCACCTGGTGGCTGGAGAGAGAACTGCAGACAGAGGATTTAGAAGAAACTAACGAAACAGGTTTTTACTCATAACCAGTCAGTTCATAACAACCAGTCTTCATAACCAGTCAGTTAATAAGTCTTTATAACCAGTCAGTTCATAACAACCAGTCTTCATAACCAGTCAGTGTAATTTGCTGCTAATAGAGACAAAGGGCAGGTTAATCAATACATTTTATTGATGAAAAATAGAAACTACGACATGGTTAACACACACACACACTCTCTGACACACACTCTCCTCTCTGACACACACTCTCTCTGACACAAAACACACACTCTCTCTCTGACACAAACACACACTCTCTGACACAAACACACACTCTCTGACACACACACACTCTCTGACACACACACACACACACACTCTTTGAAACACTCTGACACACACATGTGATGTGTGTGATGTGTGTGTTAGGTGTTGTGATGTGTGTGTGATGTGTGTGTGAGTGTGTGTTAGGTGTTTGTGATGTGTGTGTGTGATGTGTCTCCCAGTCTTCTGTGAACAAGCAGATCACGTGATCACAGAGCTGTCCAATCCTGTGGTCTAGCAATCAGTTTCTTGTGTCAGAGGTTGTCCAGTCACACACCAAGCCCTGGGCTGACCGCCATTTCCTTCCTGCTGTGTCACTTCCTGTTGTGTCACTTCCTGGAAGTGGGGCCTTTGTGGAAAAGGTAGATGGGCCTGTGGTAACCTGAATACAAACACACACACACACACACACTAAATGGCCTGCTCATGGAGGAGGTCCCTGTGTCTGAGGGAAAGAGGAGGAGAGGAAGAGGAGGAGGAGGTGGTAGGAGGAGGAGGTGGTAGGAGAGGAGGAGGTACCTGTGTCTGAGAGGAGGAGGTGGTAGGAGAGGAGGAGGTACCTGTGTCTGAGGGAAAGAGGAGGAGAGGAAGAGGAGGAGGAGGTGGTAGGAGGAGAGGAGGTGGTAGGAGAGGAGGAGGTACCTGTGTCTGAGAGGAGGAGGTGGTAGGACAGGAGGAGGTACCTGTGTCTGAGAGTAGGAGGTGGTAGGAGGAGGAGGTGGTAGGAGAGGAGGAGGTACCTGTGTCTGAGAGGAGGAGGTGGTAGGAGAGGAGGAGGTACCTGTGTCTGAGAGGAGGAGGTGGTAGGAGGAGGAGGTGGTAGGAGAGGAGGAGGTACCTGTGTCTGAGAGGAGGAGGTGGTAGGAGGTGAACCCTCCCTTGGAGGAGGTCAGGTAGGAACAGAACTTCTCCGGACGCAGACGAATGTTCCGGAAGTTCTTCAACGTTATCTCCTAGGAAACAAACAGCATACTATCATGTTGACCAGGCCACACAGCTTATTTGTGAGTGTTTAAGAGTGTGTAAGAATGTTTAAGTGTGTATATACAGTGTGTGTGTCTCACCGAGGTCCTCTTGCTGTGACAGTAGCTGCTCCATGATTGGGCCTCGAGCAGGAAGTGCCCTCCTGGCCGGAGGCTTTGATAGGCTCGTCTGAACAGCCTGGTAACTCCCCAGTCACCATGGTGAAGATGCACCCACTTGGCTACGCCCAGACACAGGATGACATCATACTGCTCCAGCTCTGCCTCCCTGTCCATCACATAGTTGCCCTGGCAACAGACAGTCAAATGTGAGTACAGCAGGGTAGAGTAGAGAAGAGTAGAGATACAGTAGAGTAGAGCATAGTAGAGTAGAGCATAGTAGAGTAGAGCACAGTAGAGTAGAGACACAGTAAAGTAGAGCACAGTAGAGACACAGTAGAGACGAGCACAGAAGATATACAGTAGAGTAGAGCACAGTAGAGTAGAGCACAGTAGAGTACAGTAGAGTAGAGCACAGTAGAAACACCGTAGAGTAGAGCACAGTAGAGACACAGTAGAATAGAGCACAGTTGAGACACAGTAGAGACACAGTAGAGCACAGCAGAGTAGATTTAGAAGGAAGAGCATAAACTAGTTAGTTTGTATGTGTACACACACACATAAATAAATACACTCACACAGGTCTGACAGCTGCTGACATTACATAATGTTGTAAAAGGATACATGTGACCTAGATATGCAAAAGTACACACACACAGTCTATCTCTCTCTCACACACACACAGTCTCTCTCACACAGAAAGAAACATTTGGACACAGTGGAAGAGGGACAGAGTGTGTGTGGGAGAGAGAGTTTGTGGGAGAGAGAGTGTGTGTGGGAGAGAGATAGTGTGGGAGAGAGAGAGTTTGTGGGAGAGACAGTGTGTGTGGGAGAGACAGTGTGTGGGAGAGAGAGTGTGTGTGGGAGAGAGATAGTGTGGGAGAGAGAGTGTGTGTGGGAGAGAGATAGTGTGGGAGAGAGAGTGTGTGTGGGAGAGATAGTATGGGAGAGAGATGGTGTGGGAGAGAGAGAGTTTGTGTGGGAGAGAGAGTTTGTGTGGGAGAGAGTGTGTGTGGGAGAGAGTGTGTGTGGGAGAGAGTGTGTGTGGGAGAGAGATAGTGTGGGAGAGAGAGTTTGTGTGGGAGAGAGAGTTTGTGTGGGAGAGAGAGTTTGTGTGGGAGAGAGAGTTTGTGTGGGAGAGAGTTTGTGTGGGAGAGAGAGTGTGTGTGGGAGAGAGAGTGTGTGTGGGAGAGAGAGTGTGTGTGGGAGAGGGCCCCCCCTCTCAGACTGCCTGCTTACCGTGAGGAAGGTGACGTTGTGGGGGAATGTTCCGGGGTGGGGAGGGGCGGCCAGGGGAGGGGCGGCCAGGGGGCCCCTAGTCACTCGGAGAGAGAGCGGGAAAGGGGCGTGAGTCTTCCTGTCTGGGGGGCGCCCCAACACTGTCAGTAACCTCTGTAACTCTTCCTCTCCTCTCTCCTCCCTCCCCTCCTCTCCTCTCTCCTCCCTCCTGCTTCCATCAACTCCTGCAGCCATCGTTTGTTTCCCAGGATCCTCCAGTGACCCACCCCCCCCCTTCTCCTCAGCTTCCTGTGCGAGGCTTTGAGACAGGAAGTGCCGTATGTTCTTCCTGGCGGCGTGCACCAGGCGCTCATCCATGTCCACGCCCAGGATGTGGGCGGGGCCAAACCTGCGAGCGATGGCCAGGGTCATGTGACCCGTGCCGCAGCCAATGTCGAGTGCCATCTTCCCTCTGAACCAATCAGGCTGCAGCATGTCGAGGCGTGGATCTTCCCCTGGCCCGACCCGCCCCTCGCCTCCAGCGCCATAGCAACCGCGGTAGCCATAGTAACGGCTAAAGTTGCCATGGAGATACTTGTTCTTCTTCCTCGGAGGGGGTGGCGGCGGCTTGTGTCTCTGAGGCCCCGCCCCCAGTGGCGTGTGGAAGCTCGGAGGGGGCGGAGTCAGAGACGGAGGGTGCTCAGACCTGGCGGAGGTTGTGCGCCGGCGTTTCCGTGGGCGATGGCCGTCAGCATGGTGACGGGTCTTGGAGGAGGGACCTGGGTGGGTGTGTCTCCGGGGCAGGATGGGCGGGACCACCTCGTCCCTGCAATTGATGGAAGTGTTGAGCTCGTAGGGGAGAGGAGACGCCACACTGCCCTCTCTGGACGCTGCTGGTACTGCAGCAGCCTGCGCCCCCAACCCCAGCTCACCTGCGACCTTCGACCTGGCGGAGTCAGAGAGGGCGTCGGCCCCGTGGTGCCTGTTCCTGTGTCTCTTCCTGCTCTTCAGGGGGGACAGCAGCAGCCCCCCCGGCCCCCCACTCTTCAGGTTGAGGGGGTCCGTGATGTCACGGGGTACCAGGATCTGGACGGGGTCTCTGGCCCGCGCTGGCAGGGGAGAGCTTTGTGGCGTGGCCGCGTTCAGCGTGCGGCTCACCTCCTCGTCCAATAGGGAGTTGAGGTTCAGCGGGTCAAAGATGTTCCCGCCCAGGAGAAAGTTGGTGGGGAGGGAGGGCTCTGATTGGCTGTCGCTGTTGGCACGGCGACGGCGCTTGCTGAAGCCCGGATGCTTGAAGCCAACGCCCACAGAGTAACGCCGCTTCGCCATTCGCTGCTGGGAGGCAGGGGGTGGGGCCTGGGGTGTGGGTGGAGCCTGGATCCCATTTTTCGGACAGAGGGGGCGTGTCTTTCCTGGTTTGGGGACTAGGCTGTTGGACTGGTCGTTCAGAGCTCCACCCCCAGCCCCAGGGCATGCTGGGAGGACTGGGTCTCTGGATAGGACAGTCTCTTTGTCCAATGACATCCTGATCATCTTCTTACGGTAGGTGGGGCTCCGGGTGTGTTGACCAATGGCATGGAGCTGAGGAGACAGAAAGAGAGGGTTTAGAGAGGGGCGTCATCTGGTCTGTTGTCTGGGCGTCATCTGGTCTGTTGTCTGGTCGTCATCTGGTCTGTTGTCTGGGCGTCATCTGGTCTGTTGTCTGGTCGTCATCTGGTCTGTTGTCTGGTCTGACAGACTCGTACTCACCCAGCCAGGGGAAAACACACACTCAGAGAGCGACAGAGCGTAGTGTGTGTGTGTGTGAGAGAGTTTGAGACTCACTCCCCACCCCTGTCACTACGCCTACTGAGTGGCTAGAAAAGTGCAGCTGATTTGCATAGCCACGCCTCTGTCAGACCTCATGAATATGTAACTATGTGCCCACCCCCCCCTCTAACACACAGTCCCTCTGCCCCCTCTCTCTCACTCACTCTGCCCTCCCCTTACGGCTGCCAGCGCTGCGTCCCTCCGCCCCTCCTGCTGGACTATGTCTGCTCTCTCCAAAACACAACAAAAATACGCCCAACTAGTCTGTCTGACGGGTATGTAGCTAGCCTGCAAGCTAGCTTCCTCACTTTAGCTACTTCCTATGCAACTATGCAAATGTGTCCATTTAGACAGAGAAAAAAAATCGAATATCTAAGATGATCAAAAACGTCCTCCTGCAAAGCTGTCAGTCTGTGTGAGTGGTATGCAGGCTACTAGGTTGTTTAAACTCAGTACTGCCTCAAATCGTGTGTGTGTGTGAGTGTGTGTCGCTGGGTCTGTACGTTTGAGCATAGCCTCGGTTTATATATGCCAGTGCAAACACACAGAGGCGGTAACGGACACGGTAACCAGCGAATGGCGCCTCGTGCTCGTATCCGACCTCCGTGATACCGCCAATAGGACACTCACCGTGGCTGACAGGGCAGACTAAGTCCCTCCGCCTGTAAAAAGGGGTATCTTCACGAATGCCTGATAAAAATTGTTAAATAGTCTCGTTCGCCTTTGTTTTTTCGCAGCTATTTCCCATTTTCTGTCTGTAAACTCCAACTGAATCACCCCCGCGCCACCGGCCGCAGTCCAGTATAGCGGCAGTTTCACCTTTTGACAGAAGAACGTGACACGAGCGCAGGAGGCTGCCAGTCCCCCTCGCGCCTCATAACAGCCGTTGTGGTTTTATTCTGATAGCGTCAAATCTGTTAATAACTGAGTCACTTCCTCAGGCTGCAACACGGAGGCAAATAATACAGAGATGAAAACCCGTGCGGTTATTTCGTAATCAGAATCAACAAATAAACAACTTGGATTACTGCCTCCCCTCCCCCACTCCCCTCCCCCTTCCGCCCCCTTCCACGTGCCAGGATCGCTAAGAATGATGGGAAATTGTGTTTTTGGGGGACATAACACACATTGCGAATGGGCGAAATAGTGAGTCAAACTTTGGAGGGGACCAATTTGAGTAAAAGTTTGAAGAAGTTGACAAGAAAGTTTCATCATGAGTTCTAATATACTAAATTATATACTGAGTTATTCCAAATAGTCAGGGACTGGGAGGACATTATCAATCCATTTAATTAACTATATTTAACTGTTACTTGACTCATACGTTAAGACCCAGTCCAGTGGTGAATGAACCAATTCTGTTGAGAAACTGTCCTGGTCCTTTTTTTAAATATCTTGTTTTATCTTTAGCTCTATATTTCTGCTTATTATGTTTGTCTAATTGTTATGCACCACATACCAACGCAAATTCCTTGTATGTGTAAGTTTACACTGTAAACCAAGTTGGCAATAAATCCGGATTCTGAAATGAATGAATAACTCTAGAGAACTTGATATGTGTTGTGATTTAACGCAGCTGGTCAAGGATGACGTTGTCAAGGTGCTGCTGTGGCGGCAAATCATGTCAGGTTGAGTGAAAAGTGCGCGTGCCAACCGCAGTTTGACAAGTCGACGACAGAAATCTCCTCAGAGTTAACAGTCCAGGAGATCAGAAACACATATAACTTAGTTAACTCAAGTATGTATATATCTATAAGTACACACCATATGTGAAACATCTCCTCATCGGTTTCCTCAAACTCACCTTTCTCCTTCTCCAGGACGAACGGAAGGAGTATACTGTACTGTACGCCGGAATGGACACTGATAACGGTAAGCTAGTCCAGCTACTGTAGCTAGAGATAAGCAACCTAGCAGGAATTCTGTCATCCAGAGAGAAGAGTTTCTGCGGTATGTTAGTTGCTAAATACTTACTGTAAAACGATTATGGTCAAAGCTAGGTAGTTGTCTCTTATGGTCAAAGTGAGCTTGCTTGTTAGTGTCTGACATGGTGAGAACTTTTTGCTACAGTAAGTAACGTTCGCTTACATACTAGTTAAATGATGAGTTTGTGTTCGTCTATTATAGCTGTAACCATAGCAGCCCAGAAAGAGAAGTTCAAGTTTGCCCCTCCTGTAGCCAAGTCCGGGAAGATGGGAGGAGAGGAGAGAAAGGGAGAGGGGGGGTGGGAGGAAGATGGAAGCAGAGCCAGGAGAAGGAGAGAACCAGAAGAGGCGACCATGTTCACTGAAGAAAGGAGATAAGCCACCAGGGAAGAAGAGGGTGTCACTAAAAGAGAAGAGTTCAGGTGCTGGAGTGAGAGGTGGAAAGAGAGGATGTGAGGGGAAGAAAGAGGAGACAGAGGGGCTGACAGTGAAGAAGTTAAAGAAGAATGGAGAGAGAAAGAAGAGTAAAAGAGAAGGGAAAAAGAGGAGAGTTAAGAAGGGAGGGGAAGAGATTCAAACAGAGGTAAGAGAAGTATGTTATCAGAGTTAGAGATGGAGGTAGGAGAGAGGGAGGGACGACAGGAGGCTAGGACATGTTGGGAGGGGGGGAGGAAAGAGGGAGGAGGAGAGATGGAGGTGATGTTCCTCCTGCCTAAAGGGGCAGGGTGGATCCAGTTTCAGGGGAGAGAGCGAGGGAGGGAGGGAGGGAGGGAGGGAGGGAGGGAGGGAGGGAGGGAGGGAGAGGGGCTGAAGCTGAAGATAGGGATGGAGATAAATTATTTAATTGTTAGCTCAGTGTAACTATAACTGCCCCAACTCCTCTCCTCACCTCCTCCTTACCCTTCTTCTCTCCTCCTCCCACATCCTCCCCTTCTCCTCTCCTCCCCCTCCTTTCCTCCCCCCCCTCCTCTCCTCTTCCCCTCCTCCCCCTCCTCGCCTCTCCTCCCCCTCCTCCCCTCCTCCTTACCCTTTTTCTCTCCTCCCACATCCCCCTCTCCTCCCCCTCCTCTCCTCTTCCCCTCCTCTCCTCCCCCTCCTCGTCTCTCCTCCCCCTCCTCTCCTCCCTCTCCTCCTCCCCCTCCTCTCCTCCTCCTTACCCTTTTTCTCTCCTCCCACATCCTCCTCTCCTCCCCCTCCTCTCCTCTTCCCCTCCTCTTCTCCTCTCCTCCCCCTCCTCTCCTCTTCCCCTCCTCTCCTCCCCCTCCTCTTCTCTCCTCTTCTCTTCCTCTTCTCTTCTCTCCCCCTCCTCTCCTCCCCCTCCTTTCATCTTCCTCTCCTCCCCCTCCTCTCCTCCCCCTTCCTCCTCCAGTCTCTGTCAGACAGCCAGTATGATGAGCTCTTTCAGAGGGTGCTGGAACCCTTCTTTGATGTCTGCCTGGGTGGGTACACTCTCATCCCTCCATCCTCATCCCTCCATCCTCTCATTCTCCTACACTCATCCTCTCATCCTTCCTCTATCATCTTATACAAATTAATACATTTATATTATTGTATTCCTATATCCACTAATAGTAACGTCTAACTATTCCTCCTGTGTGTGGTGTGTGCGATGTGTATGTGAGAGTGTGTGTGGTGTGTGCGATGTGTGTGTGTAGAAGATGCTAGAGTGATGCTGAGTGAAGTTGAGCAGCTGCAGACCAGTATAGACTATGTCTCCCACAAGTGAGGCTCACACACACACTCCACACACACTGAGTGTGAGACACAGACAGTGAGACACAGAGGGTGGAGGGCAGCAGAGAGACACAGAGGGTGGAGGGCAGCAGAGAGACACAGAGGCCGGAGGGCAGCAGAGAGACACAGAGGGTGGAGGGCAGCAGAGAGGCACAGAGGCCGGAGGGCAGCAGAGAGGCACAGAGGCCGGAGGGCAGCAGAGAGAGACATAGGGTGGAGGGCAGCAGTGAGACACAGAGGGTGGAGGGCAGCAGAGAGAGACAGAGGGTGGAGGGCAGCAGAGAGACACAGAGGGTGGAGGGCAGCAGAGAGACACAGAGGGTGGAGGGCAGCAGTGAGACACAGAGGGTGGAGGGCAGCAGAGAAACACAGAGGGTGGAGGGCAGCAGAGAGACACAGAGGGTGGAGGGCAGCAGAGAGACACAGAGGGTGGAGGGCAGCAGTGAGACACAGAGGGTGGAGGGCAGCAGAGAGACACAGAGGGTGGAGGGCAGCAGAGAGACACAGAGGGTGGAGGGCAGCAGTGAGACACAGAGGGTGGAGGGCAGCAGAGAGAGACATAGGGTGGAGGGCAGCAGACAGACACAGAGGGTGGAGGGCAGCAGTGAGACACAGAGGGTGGAGGGCAGCAGAGAGACACAGAGGGTGGAGGGCAGCAGAGAGAGACATAGGGTGGAGGGCAGCAGACAGACACAGTGGGTGGAGGGCAGCAGTGAGACACAGAGGGTGGAGGGCAGCAGAGAGACACAGAGGGTGGAGGGCAGCAGTGAGACACAGAGGGTGGAGGGCAGCAGAGAGACACAGAGGGTGGAGGGCAGCAGTGAGACACAGAGGGTGGAGGGCAGCAGAGAGAGACATAGGGTGGAGGGCAGCAGACAGACACAGAGGGTGGAGGGCAGCAGTGAGACACAGAGGGTGGAGGGCAGCAGAGAGACACAGAGGGTGGAGGGCAGCAGAGAGAGACATAGGGTGGAGGGCAGCAGAGAGAGACATAGGGTGGAGGGCAGCAGACAGACACAGAGGGTGGAGGGCAGCAGTGAGACACAGAGGGTGGAGGGCAGCAGAGAAACACAGAGGGTGGAGGGCAGCAGACAGACACAGAGGGTGGAGGGCAGCAGTGAGACACAGAGGGTGGAGGGCAGCAGAGAGACACAGAGGGTGGAGGGCAGCAGTGAGACACAGAGGGTGGAGGGCAGCAAAGAGACACAGAGGGTGGAGGGCAGCAGAGAGCGTTCAGTGGTCCCATGCTGTTGCAGGGTGGAGGGCAGCACAGAGACACAGAGGAAGAGACTTCAGGACGAGGAGGAGGATCAAGACTCCGACTTCTCTGAGTGTAGGTTCACCTCTGGAATCTCTCTCCCTCCATCTCTCTATATCTCTGTCTGTCTCTCCCTCTGTTTCTCCCGCCATCTCTTCATCTGTCTCTCTCCCTCTGTCTCTCTATATCTCTGTCTGCCTCTCCCTCTGTCTCTCCATCTCTATCTCTTTGAATAAAAGCGCTGGATGAATCTAATGTAATTGTCAGTGATGACAGTATTCACAGAGAGCAAAACCAAACAAGCATTTTGGTGTAATCTAACCCCATCCCCTCTCCTCCCCTCCCCTCTCTTCTCCTCTCGTCCCCTCTCCTCCCTTTTCTTCCCCTCCCCACTCCACCTCAGGTGACTGCTGGGTCCAGTGTTGTGCTCCAGACTGCAGGAAGTGGAGGAAGCTGCAGCCACTCACAGATCTGTCTGCTCTTCCTGAAGACTGGACCTGCCAGCTCAACCCTGGTACACACACACACCCTACACATGCACACACACACCATACACACACACTCAACCCTCACGTGTGGTGTGTGTGGATGTGTGTTTTGTGTGTGTGTGATATGGTGTGTGTATGGTGTGCATGCGTGTGTGTGAGAACAGACAGGACCCGCAGTGTGTGTGCAGCCTCCGAAGAGTCCTGCTCAGAAGGAGAGGAGGTCTGGTCCAGCCTGGTACCTGGAGCCCTGGTCTGGGCTCAGCAGCCTGGATACCCCTGGTACACACAGATACACCTTCTATACATACACACATACTATATACACACACTCTATATACACCATTACACACACACACTCACAGTCTCTAGAACCATTGAGCTATAACCACGCACGGTGTGCGTGTGTGTGTCAGGTGGCCAGCCATAGTGGAGAAGGATCCAGATACTAAGAGCTTCCGTCAGTTCAAGAAGAACAATGACTTGGATCCTGTAAGATACTCACACAAATTATACACACACACAGTATACACACACACACACAGTATACACAAACACACACAGTACACACACACACACAGTATACACACACACAGTATACACACACACACACACAGTACACACACACATATACACGTGCACACAAAGGCACCACATGTAATCATGAACACAAACACTGGGTGTGTGTATATATGTGTGTGTGTGTGGAGCAGTGCAGGTACCATGTGACATACCTGGGAGAGCCAGCGAGCAGAGCCTGGGTTACTTCATCCAAGATCCAGCCCTACACACACCTGGACCAGAGCAGAGCTGTTACCGTTAGTAACACACACACAAAGTAAAATACAGGGTTCCGGCGGGGTCTTAAAGTTCGGCTACGTGTGGAAAATGGGAAAGTGTACTTTTAACGAGACATGGCTAGATCACAGCGATTTCCACTGTTGGTTACAAGCGGTACCCAGCTCCAGGTACAAGGCTCGCTGCAAACTTTGCCCCAAAAATATTCAGAAATTACAAATGTGATTGTTTTATCTGTAAATTAAATTTATGCTTTTTCAATGCCTGAATTCATTAAAATAAAATGTTTTTTTCAGAATTTCTTTGAATTTTTTGGGGTAATGCGTCGTGTAGGTCTTAAATTTCAATCTTTATGGTCTTAAAATGTCTTAAAAAGGTCTTAAATTTGACTTACTGAAACCTGCAAGAACCCTGAATATAAGTAGTAATATAATACACAAGGAGAGACTGGGCCTGGGACAGGAGATCTCTCAATCTGTCATGACACTGTGTGTGTGTGTGTGTGTGTGTGTTTAGTCAAAGAGTCAGGAGAGCTACAGGAAGAAACTGAGTGAAGCTGTCACCATGGCAACTAGGGCCCACAAAGCATCTCTGAAGGTGAAAGTAGAAAATATCATTATTATTATTATTATTATTATTACCACTAGATGGCAGAACACACACATACACACACTAAGAGCCCTCTCTGTCTATCCCTCCCTCCTCCCCCACCCTCTCCTCCTCCACCCTCTCCTCCCTCCTCCCCCACACCACCCTCTCCTCCTCCACCCTCTCCTCTCTCCTCCCCCACACCCTCCACCACCCTCTCCTCCCTCCTCCCCCACCCTCTCCTCCTCCACCCTCTCCTCCCTCCTCCCCCACACCACCCTCTCCTCCTCCACCCTCTCCTCTCTCCTCCCCCACACCCTCCACCACCCTCTCCTCCCTTCTCCCCCACCCTCTCCTCCTCCCTCCTCCTCCACCCTCTCCTCTCTCCTCCCCCACACCCTCCACCACCCTCTCCTCCCCCACCCTCTCCTCCTCCCTCCTCCTCCACCCTCTCCTCTCTCCTCCCCCACCTTCTCCTCCTCCACCCTCTCGTCCCTCCTCCCCCACCCTCTCCTCCTTCCTCCACCCTCTCCCTTCTCCCCCACCCTCTCCTCCCTCCTCCACCACCCTCTCCTCCCTCCTCCACCACCCTCTCCCATCTCCCCCACCCTCTCCTCCACCCTCTCCGCCCCCACCCTCTCCTCCTCCACCCTCTCCCTCCCTCCTCCCCCACCCTCTCCTCCCTCCTCCCCCACCCTCTCCTTCCTCCACCACCCTCTCCTCCCCCACCCTCTCCTCCCTTCTCCCCCACCCTCTCCTCCCTCCTCCTCCACCCTCTCCTCTCTCCTCCCCCACCTTCTCCTCCTCCACCCTCTCGTCCCTCCTCCCCCACCCTCTCCCTCCCTCCTCCCCCACCCTCTCCTCCTTCCTCCACCCTCTCCTCCTTCCTCCACCCTCTCCCTTCTCCCCCACCCTCTCCTCCCTCCTCCACCACCCTCTCCCATCTCCCCCACCCTCTCCTCCACCCTCTCCTCCTCCACCCTCTCCCTCCCCCACCCTCTCCTCCCTCCTCCCCCACCCTCTCCTTCCTCCACCACCCTCTCCTCCCTCCTCCCCCACCCTCTCCTCCCTTCTCCCCCACCCTCTCCTCCCTCCTCCACCACCCTCTCCTCCCTCCTCCCCAACCCTCTCCCTTCTCCCCCACCCTCGCCTCCCTCCTCCCCCACCCTCTCCTCCCTCCTCCCCCACCCTCGCCTCCCTCCTCCCCCACCCTCTCCTCCCTCCTCCCCCACCCTCTCCTCCCTCCTCTCCTCCACCCTCTCCCTTCTCCCCCACCCTCTCCTCCCTCCTCCCCCACCCTCTCCTCCCTCCTCCCCCACCCTCTCCTCTCTCCTCCCTCCTCCAGACCAGATTGTCCATGTTTGGGTGGTTAACTCGCAGCATCTCCGACAGAGAGAGCTCAGAGGACACTGATATAGCAGGTACACAACTATACACAGTACAATACACACCACTATACACAGTACTACACACATTACTATACACACTACTATACACACCACTATACACAGTACTATACACAGTACTATACACAGTACTATACACACTACCATATACACACTACTATATACACACTACTATATACACACTACTATACACAGTACTATACACACACAGTACTATACACACACAGTACTATACACACACAGTACTATATACACAGTACTGTACACACACAGTACTATATACACAGTACTATACACACTACCATATACACACTACCATATACACAGTACTGTACACACACACTACCATATACACAGTACTATATACACAGTACCATATACACACTACTATACACAGTACTGTACACACACACTACCATATACACAGTACTATATACACAGTACCATATACACACTACTATACACAGTACTGTACACACACACTACCATATACACAGTACTATATACACACTACCATATACACAGTACTATACACACTACCATATACACAGTACTGTACACACACAGTACCATATACACAGTACTGTATACACACTACCATATACACAGTACTATACACACTACCATATACACAGTACTGTACACACACAGTACCATATACACAGTACTGTATACACACTACCATATACACACTACCATATACACAGTACTATATACACACTACCATATACACAGTACTATATACACTACCATATACACAGTACTGTACACACACACTACCATATACACAGTACTATATACACTACCATATACACAGTACTATACACACTACCATATACACAGTACTGTACACACACAGTACCATATACACAGTACTATACACAGTACCATATACACAGTACTGTACACAGTACCATATACACAGTACTGTACACACACAGTACCATATACACAGTACCATATACACACTACTATATACAGGGTTCCCGCAGGGTCTTAAAAAGTCTACAATTCTGAACTTTAAATTTAAGGCCTTAAAACGTCATCAGGGGTCTTAAATTTCATAGTGTCAGGTCTAAAATAGGTTTTACCCTCGTTTATTTCCAGAAACGCTGGCCGCAGAAAGTAGCAAAAAAGTATTGAGTCGTAGCCTACAAAGCGGAGCTCGAGAGTCTTTGCTACAAAACCAGCAGAACGCTGCCCTCAGAACGCTGCCCTCAGAACGCTGCCCTCAGAACGCTGCCCTCAGAACGCTGCCCTCAGAACGCTGCCCTCAGAACGCTGCCCTCAGAACGTTGGTTCGGTGTGTTGTAGTTCTTTCTGGGGGATATTGGTGTTGGTCTGTAAACAGTGATAAAACTAAATATCCCGTGATGCTGACCTGCCCGCGAAATACGTCAGCGTCTCCTCAGAGTTTGTTAAAGTTCGGCTACGTGTGGAAAATGGGAAAGTGTACTTTCAACGAGACATGGCTAGATCACAGCGATTTCCACTGTTGGTTACAAGCGGGAGTCAGGTGGCTGAGCGGTTAGGGAATCAGGCTAGTAATCTGAAGGTTGCCAGTTCGATTCCCGGCCGTGCCAATGACGTTGTGTCCTTGGGCAAGGCACTTAACCCTACCTGCCTCGGGGGAATGTCCCTGTACTTACTGTAAGTCGCTCTGGATAAGAGCGTCTGCTAAATGACGAAATGTAAATGTATAGTTGTACAGGTATAGGTGTACAGGTACAGAGTTACAGGTGTACAGGTATAGGTGTACGTCTGCTAAATGACTACATGTCATGTCATGTAAGCGGTACGAGGCTCGCTGCAAACTGGTACGAGGCTCGCTGCAAACTTTGCCAAAAAAAGATTCAATTAGGTTACTAATGTGATTTCTTTATCTGTAAATTAAATTAATGCCTTTTCAATGACTGAATTCATTGAAATAAAAGTATTTTTCTGAATTTCTTTGATTAGAATATTTCTTTGGTAATGCGTCGTGTAGGTCTTACAGGTAAATCTTTATTGTCTTAAAATGTCTTAAATTTGACTTACTGAAACTGGCAAGAACCCTGTATATACACTACTGTATAGTGTACTACTATAAATTGCTTGTGGTGTGCATGTGTGTGTGTAGAGGTGATGGAGCTTGCTGTTGGATACGAGAAAGAAGGGCTGCAGCAGTAAGAAGGTGAGATGACCATGTTACCTGTGACTACTGTTATTATTTCTATTAGTAGTAGTTAGATGACTGGTGTGTGTGTTTTCCTTAGAAGACCCCATCCAAGAAACTGTGTGCGGAAGGAGAGGAGAGGAAGAGAGAAGTGGGAGGGGAGGGGGAGGAAGAGAGAGAAGGAGGGAGGAAAGGAGATGAAGAGAGAGAAGGAGGGAGGAGAGGAGAGGAAGAGGAGAAGGAGGGAGGAGAGGAGAGGAAGAGAGAGGAGGGAGGAGGAGGAGGAAGAGAGAGGAGGGAGGAGAGGAGAGGAAGAGAGAAGAGGGAGGAAAGGAGATGAAGAGAGAGAAGGAGGGAGGAGAGGAGAGGAAGAGAGAGAAGGAGGGAGGAAAGGAGATGAAGAGAGAGGAGAGGAGGAGAGGAAGAGAGAGGAGGGAGGAGAGGAGAGGAAGAGAGAGAAGGAGGGAGGAAAGGAGAGGGAGGGAGGAAAGGAGAGGAAGAGAGAGAAGGAGGGAGGAGAGGAGAGGGAAGAGAGAGAAGGAGGGAGGAGAGGAGAGGAGGAGGGAGGAAAGGGGAGGAAGAGAGAGAGGAGGGAGGAAAGGAGAGGAAGACAGGACTTTTTAAAGGACTTTTTAAAGGACTGAACCTCTGGACAAGACGATTACTCAGTCAGGTGACGAGAAGCTGTCTGTGTGTGTCTCCCTACTCCTCTTTCCTCTCCCTTCCTCTCCTCTTTCCTCTCCTCTCCCCTTCCTCTCTTCTTCCCTCTCCTTCTCTCCCTTCCTCTCCTCTTTCCTCTCCTCTCCCTTCCTCTCTTCTTCCCTCTCCTTCTCTCCCTTCCTCTCCTCTTCCCTCTCCTCTCCCTTCCTCTCTTCTTCCCTCCTCCTTCTCTCCTCTCCCTCTCCTTCTCTCCTCTCCTCTCCTCTTCCCTCTCCCTTCCTCTCTTCTTCCCTCTCCTTCTCTCCCGTCCTCTCCTCTTCCCTCTCCTCTCCCTTCCACTCTTCTTCCTCTCCTTCTCTCCTCTCCCTCTCCTCTTCCCTCTCCTCTCCCTCCTCTCTTCTTCCCTCTCCTTCTCTCCCTTCCTCTCCTCTTCCCTCTCCTTCTCTCCTCTTCCCTCTCCTCTCCCTTCCTCTCTTCTTCCCTCTCCTCTCCCTTCCTCTCCTCTTCCCTCTCCTCTCCCTCTCCTCTCCCTCTCCTCTCCTCCTCTCCTCTCCCTTCCTCTCCTCCTGAATGTTTTGTAACCAAACAGAGAAGCTGCTGAGGGTGTGGCCTCTACCTGACCTCTGACCCTTTGTCTTCTAGCCCCACCCCCCAGCCCCAGACCAAACTGTCCCAAAGACTCCAGTAGAGGACAGGAGAGGGTTAGGGTTAGTGTCGGGCTGTTTTCTAGGGGGAGCAGAGGAGGAGATTAAACATAAAAACAAAAAGGTGGGAGGAGAGGGGGGTGGAGGAAGAGAGGAGGAGAGAGAGGGAGTTTAGAGGAGGAGAGGGGAAGAGAGAGGAGGATGGAGGAGAAGGGGGTGAAGAGGAGGAGTTCCTGGATGAGGACATGGACATTCTGGGCTGCAGGGACGATCTGCTGAAGACGCTGGATGCTGAGGAAGAGGAGGAGGAATACTTTGTACTGGTGTTGGAGGAAGAGTAAAGGAGAGGAGGAGGGATACTTTGTACTGGTGCTGAAGAAAGGATAGAGGGGGAGATTTGGGGAGGAAAGGTGTTAGAGCTGAGATGCTGTTGATGTGTTCTGCTGTTCTGGGTTTGATATTGTTATATATTTCATATTTATATATATTAAACAATAACATCTGACATGTTCTGGCTCTGTGTGTTTTTTGTTGTATAATTTTTGCCTTTTGGACAGAGGTAGCTAGAGACCAGAGGAGACAAGGTAGCAAGAGACCAGAGGAGATGAGGCAGCTAGAGACCAGAGGAGATGAGGCAGCTAGAGACCAGAGGAGATGAGGCAGCTAGAGACCAGAGGAGATGAGGTAGCAAGAGACCAGAAGAGACGAGGCAGCTAGAGACCAGAGGAGATGAGGTAGCAAGAGACCAGACGAGACGAGGCAGCTAGAGACCAGAGGAGACGAGGTAGTTAGAGACCAGAGGAGACGAGGCAGCTAGAGACCAGAGGAGACGAGGCAGCTAGAATGTGTGTGTGTTTATATATGTGTGTGTGTTTATATGTGTGTGTGTTTATATATGTGTGTGTGTGTGCTGAGGTTGGCTCTCTAACCCTTAAAGCAGTCTGAACGACAGGGTGGGGGAGTGTATCCATGACACACACTTCCTACACACACTTCCTGCACAGAGCAGACAGGAAGGAGTGTGTGTGTATGAGAGTTTCAGCGTAGAAAACAACTTGTTTTTTTAGTTGAAATCACTTATTTATTTCCTAGATGCATGTTTTCACAGGAAAAACTAATGTTCACACACAGTTAATGTACACACACAGACATACACACTGAGGGTAGAAAACAGGAAATGTTGAACAATAAGCCAAGACACACATCCTCTAACACACACTATTTAGCTAGCCTGCAGGACTCAACCTGGACAGTGATGATCTGTCTCTGATAGCATGCTAGGTAGCGTGCTAGCCTGTTAGCATATGGTTTTCTGGATGCTGATTGCTGCTCAGCATGCTAGCCTGTTAGCATGGGGTTTGCTGGATGTCGATTGCTTCTCTGTTAGCATGATAGCTAGCATTCTAGTCGGTTTGTCTGGTGTGTAGCTAGACATTCACACATCTGTGTGTGTGTGTGTGTGTCAGGCATAACCTGCTCCTGGCATTCTCTAATCCCTGCTCTCCTCTCTCTGTCCCCCCTCCTCACACCCCGTGGTGTGGGGGGTTTGAGCTGTCAGCACCTGCCTGGTCGTCGGTCTGCCCACGCTGGACCTGGTCGCCAACCGGAAACCAGTCTCCATGACGGGCCACAGCGAGTTTCCCGGTCCCTTCCTACATTTACCAAGTTGAACAATGGATTTTGGTGTTTCAAAACCCATTGACACTTCCCTGCTGTATGACTGTGATAAGCCTGTGTTCTGCTCCTCTCTTTCACCAACCGTCTCTGGAGGAGAGGATCCCTCACTGAATTGCTCCTCCTAAGGTTTCTTCCATTTTTTCTCCTGCAGTGAGTTTTCTTGGAGTTTTTCCTTGTCTTCCTTGAGGGTTTAGGTTGGTTGAGGGGCAGTTTTATGGGCGTATGTGAAGCCCTCTGTGACATGCTTGAGTGTAAAAAGGGCTATACAAATACATTTTGATTTGATTTTGATAACCAGATTAATGTGAGAGATCCCCCTGTGCATGGTTTGAGAGAGAGTGAGAATGTGAAAGGATGAGGAGAGGGGGGTAAAGACACATCCTCTTAATCCCTAAACCCTAGCCCCTCCCCCTTATCACCCATTTCTAATCTGCTGTGTGTGACAGGAGGAGACCAGCCCTCATATCTGCCCGGCAACGGGCTTGATGTCAACAACTGCAATAACAATAGCACTCACTTCGACCCCCCCTCACCTTGACCCCCACTTTACCCCCCCTCCCCTCACTGAAAACAAAAACAGGATTAAGAGGGATGACCCTGATGCTTGGTTTAGGACGTATGATGTGGGGTGAGGGGGGGACGGGACGGTGTAGATTGAGAGGTCTGTCAGACTGTCTGTATGTCTGCCTGTCAGACTGTCTGTCTACCTGCCTGTCAGACTGTCTGTCTACCTGCCTGCCTGTCAGACTGTGTATGTCTGCCTGTCAGACTGTCTGTCTACCTGCCTGCCTGTCAGACTGTCTGTCTACCTGCCTGCCTGTCAGACTGTGTATGTCTGCCTGTCAGACTGTCTGTCTACCTGCCTGCCTTTCAGACTGTCTGTATGTCTACCTGCCTGTCAGACTGTCTGTCTACCTGCCTGCCTGTCAGACTGTCTGTTTGTCTACCTGCCTGCCTGCCTGCCTGTTTGCCTGCCTGCCTGCCTGCCTGTCTGTATGTCTGCCTGCCTGCCTGCCTGCCTGCCTGCCTGCCTGCCTGCTGTCTGTCTGTATGTATGTCTGCCTGCCTGCCTGCCTGCCTGCCTGTCAGACTGTCTGTATGTCTGTCTACCTGCCTGCCTGTTCGCTTGTCAGACTGTCTGTCTGTCTACCTGTCAGTCTACCTGTCAGTCAGTCTGCCTGCCTGCCTATCTGTCTGTAGTGACAGTGGAACGGGTAACAGACCCATCTGTCTGTAGTGACAGTGGAACGGGTAACAGACCCAGTGGAGTCGCTCTGTCATTGTTATCCCAGATCCTAAAGCGGTTATCTCACTGTATATGCTCTTAAAGGCGCCGAGCCCCTCCGCAGGTTGAGCGGGTGCGAACAGCTGACTGCCAGGGTGCGTCCCCTTTAAAGATGAATTATGTGATGACTTTCCGCTCTATGCACCCCCTCCCTCCCCTTGCACCCCCTCCCTCGCTTACACATTGTTCTCCGGTCGAAAGCACGGGCCGGCATAGGAACGGGACCATTTAACTCCTCGTTGCGCTGTACACACGCAAAGACAAGAGGAGAAGCTTCGGTTCGCGAGACTGGAAAGCGCTAGTTTTCTGTTGAACTGCGGTCGGAGACGCACGGAGAGGGGTGTCTGCCGGTTGACAGCGATGCTATGACCGGGGCTCCCTCCGCGCGCTTGGCAACGGAGGCACGGGCTACGGCGTATCCGCCCCCCAAAACAGAACCGCTGGAGAGACCGGCGCGGTGAGTGACAAACTTCTGAATGTTCAAAGGAGGGAGAGAGCCCAGGAGAGAGGGGGAGGGGGAGGGGCCATTCCTTGTTAACGCATCCTGACTCACCGTTTACCGTCACTGTCGTTAAACAGCTGAAGTCAACGGCGGTGGAAGCTCTAGCTAGTCTGTATTTCAACACAATTACTTCTATACAGACCATAATGGCCTTGTCGGCGTTGCCATAGCAATATGATTATATCCGAGCTGGATAGTACTGGTGGAAGAAGGACTCCCTGCGTGTGTGCGCGCGTGTGTGCGTTTGAGAGAGAGAGAGGGAGAGAGAGAAAGGGAGAAGGACAGAATGCGAACGTCAGTCGGTAGACCTTAGAGGAGGACATCCTTGTATTTATTGTTCACATTCCACGAGCTTGTTACGAGCTTGTTAACAAGCTTGTGGAATGTGAACAATAAATACGCTGCGCCATTGTTGTTGTTGTTGACACGTCGTGAAGGTATATAAGGGTGTCTGCGTGAAGGTGTGATATACAACGGTGTCTGCGTCTCATAACAAAGGCGGGGGAGGGGGGGGGGGCGGGGGCTCTTCCTCAGTCTCGTGTCCGTATGTCAAAACTAATAAAGACATAACGGAGTCTCCTGTCCCGCGCGCAGACATACACGCATTGCCATGTGTTCGTGGCTCCAGACTTCAGCCTTTACCGGCGGGCTGTCAATCCAACGCTGTGCCAGTCCCGCTTTTGTATCCCAAAGGTCTGTTTTAGAGGGTGATTATAGTCTAAAACAAATACAGCTTCAACTAGGGCTGGATTCGTTACCGGAGGATCATTCTGAACAAAGACTGTCTGATGATCTTCTCGTGCAGCCTCCTCAGTGGTGTGTGTGTGTGTGTGTGTGTCTTTGTGCAGCACCGCGCGCCGGCCCCGTGTCCTACTTTCTCTGAGCGGCTCCTCGCGCTGCTCTTTGTCTGCTACCGCTCAGCAGAGAGCGTGCGCCGCTGCTGCATATTGCAGCGCGTGTCTCCGTGTTGCGTTTGATAAGCGGCCGCTCCATGCCAGTCCATCGGGACGGAGCAGATCGGGTGTAGCGGATAGGCCGGCCGGTAGGCAGTGGTGCCGGGGCGGAAGACCGCGGCACACACACATAGGCTACACACACACGCGCGCACACACCTTGAGCGTACCGGTGACGTCATCGGATTTATAAACCATCTCAAATCGGTTTCTAAAAATGTCTCCAATCTCTCTGTCTCTCTTCAACCCTCTGTTCCCAATCTTCACCCTCTCTCTCTTCATCTCTCACTCTATCCCTCTCTTCCCCATCTCTTCTTTCTCTCTCTCCATGTCCCTCTCTATCCCTCTCATCACTTCCAGGCCCTCCTTCACACTAGTTTCTTATTTTAAAGTGTTTATATTACAGTGGTCTGACTGTATGGTCCTGGATAACTGTACTGTACTGGTGTGTGTGGTGTGTATGTGTGTGGTGTGTGTGTGTGTAACCCTCCACAGGTAGAGAGGTGTGATGTCTCCCAGGCCGTCGTCAGGGGAGTTATGGGGGATCCATCTGATGCCCCCCCGTATCCTGGTGGACTGCTGCCTGCCCAACGGCATGCTGGTCAGCCTGGAGTGCCTCCGCGAGGCGCCCCTCACCTCCATCAAGCAGCAACTGTTCTCTGAGGCCCGCAAGTACCCCCTGTACCACCTACTACAGGTAACTACCTCTAACTACCCCTGAGTACCCTTAACTACACATAACTACCCCTAACTACCCCCCTAACTACCCCAAACTACCCCTAAACACACCATACTACCCCTGACTATCCCGTCTACCCCTTGCTTGCGTGTGATTGGTAGGAGTGCTAACCCTGCTTGCGTGTGATTGGCAGGAGGAGTCGTGCTACATCTTCGTGGGCGTGACCCAGGAAGCAGAGCGGGAGGAGTATTACGATGAGACCAGGCGGCTCTGTGACCTGCGCCTCTTCCACCCCATCCTCAAGGTACACACACACACAGACTCACACACACACACACGTTTCCTCAAGGTACACACACACACAGACTCACACTAACCCTCTTCCTCCTCCTGAAGGTCATCGAACCCCTTGGCAATCGAGAAGAAAAGATACTCAACAGGGAGATAGGTACACACACACACACACACACACCCCACACACTCCACACACACACACACACACTCACGTGTGTGTGTGGGGTGTGTGTGTGACCCGTGTGTGTGTGTACAGGCTTTGCCATCGGCATGCCGGTGTGTGAGTTTGAGGTGAAGGACCCGGAGGTGCAGGAGTTCCGGCGCAGCATCCTGGGGGTGTGCAGGGAGGCCATGGAGGAGCGCGAGGCTGGGGGCGCCCTGAGCCAGGCGCTGTACGTGTACCCCCCCAACATCGAGTCCTCACCTGATCTTCCCCCACACGTCTACTGCAAGCTGGACAAGGGCCGGCTCATCGTCACCATCTGGGTCATCATCTCCCCCTCCAACTCCAAACAGAAGTACACTCTCAAGGTAGAGCTGGGGGGAGGAACCATGTGTGGGTATGACCCGTGTGTGTGACCCATGTGTGTGTGTGTGTATGCAGGTGAGTCATGACAGCTTGCCAGAGCAGCTGATAGCAGAGTCGATCCGTAAGAAGACCCGCTCCATGCACCTGTCAGCCCAGCAGCTGAGGCTGTGTCTGAAGGAGTACCAGGGGCAGTACATCCTCAAGGTGTGCGGCTGTGACGAGTACCTGCTGGAGAAACACCCCCTCAGCCAGTACAAGGTAGCACACACACACACACTCACTATACACACACTATCCACACACACACTATACACACTCACTCACTCACTATACACACCCATAGGTGTGTGCTGGTGATGCTCCATGCTTCCAGTGATGATGTTCCTGTGCTCAGTACATCCGCAGCTGCATCAGTGTGGGCCGGCTGCCTCACCTCATGCTGGTGTCCAAGGACAGCCTGTACAGCCAGCTGCCCTCCAGCGGCTTCCTGGCCCCCTCCTACAGCCGCCGCACCCCCCAGCCCAGCCCCTGCCCCGGGGGCAGCGACCCCGCCGCGCCCCGCTCCCTCTGGGCCTTCAACAGCCTGCTGCGCCTACGCCTGCTCTGCGCCACCTACGTCAACGTCAACATCAGGGACATCGACAAGGTGCACACCTGTCCTCACACACACCTGTCCTCACACACACCTGTCCTCACTCACACACCTGTCCTCACTCACACACCTGTCCTCACACACACCTGTCCTCACTCACACACCTGTCCTCACTCACACACCTGTCCTCACTCACACACCTGTCCTCACACACACCTGTCCTCACTCACACACCTGTCCTCACACACACCTGTCCTCACTCACACACCTGTCCTCACTCACACACCTGTCCTCACACACACCTGTCCTCACACACACCTGTCCTCACTCACACACCTGTCCTCACACACACCTGTCCTCACACACACCTGTCCTCTCACACACCTGTCCTCACACACACCTGTCCTCACACACACCTGTCCTCACACACACCTGTCCTCTCACACACCTGTCCTCACACACACCTGTCCTCACTCACACACCTGTCCTCACACACACCTGTCCTCACACACACCTGTCCTCACTCACACACCTGTCCTCACACACACCTGTCCTCACACACACCTGTCCTCTCACACACCTGTCCTCACACACACCTGTCCTCACTCACACACCTGTCCTCAAACACACCTGTCCTAACACACACCTGTCCTCACACACACCAGGGAGTCAGGTGGCTGAGCGGTTAGGGAATCGGGCTAGTAATCCGAAGGTTGCCAGTTCGATTCCCGGTCATGCAAACTGATGTTGTGTCCTTGGACAAGGCACTTCACCCTACTTGCCTCAGGGGAATGTCCCTGTACTTACTGTAAGTCGCTCTGGATAAGAGCGTCTGCTAAATGACTAAATGTAATGTACACCTGTCCTCTCACACACCTGTCCTCTCACACACCTGTCCTCACACACACCTGTCCTCTCACACCCCCATAACAGCTTGGATCTTTGGTGGTGGTGACATTCATCTGACTGTGTGTGTGTGTGTGTCAGATCTACGTGAGGACAGGTATCTACCACGGAGGAGAGCCCCTGTGTGATAACGTCAACACCCAAAGAGTTCCCTGCTCCAACCCCAGGTACGGTCGCCACGACAACCACCACATATCACACACACACCCTTTCCATGTAACCATGACTACAGTCTGACGCTGCCCCACGCCAAATGTTCTGACTTGCTGTGTGTGTATACTGTGTGTGTGTGTAAATATACTGTGTGTGTGTATATATACTGTGTGTGTGTGTATACTGTGTGTGTGTATATACTGTGTGTGTGTGTGTACAGGTGGAATGAGTGGCTCTCCTACGACATCTACATGACAGACCTGCCTCGCTCTGCCAGGCTCTGCCTCTCCATCTGCTCTGTGAAGGGCCGCAAGGGAGCCAAAGAGGTGAGAGGCCTGGGAGGATCTAGGAGGGTGTGTGTGTGTGTATATGGGACCTTGGGAGTTTTTCCTTGTCTTCCTTGAGGGTTTAGGTTGGTTGAGGGGCAGTTCTATGGGCATATGTGAAGCCCTCTGTGACATGCTTGCGTGTAAAAAGGGCTATACAAATAAATTTTATTTTATTTGATATATATGTGTGTATGATGTGTGTCTGTGTGTGTCTGTGTGTGTCTGCGTGTGTCTGTGTGTGTGTCTGTGTGTGTCTGTGTGTGTCTGTCTGTGTGTGTCTGTGTGTGTCTGTGTGTGTGTGTGTGTCTGTGTGTGTCTGTGTGTGTATGATGTGTGTCTGTGTGTGTCTGTGTGTGTCTGTGTGTGTATGATGTGTGTGTGTGTGTGTGTCTGTGTGTGTCTGTGTGTGTGTCTGTGTGTGTCTGTGTGTGTGTCTGTGTGTGTCTGTGTGTGTCTGTGTGTGTCTGTTGTGTCTGTGTGTGTGTCTGTGTGTGTCTGTGTGTGTCTGTGTGTGTGTCTGTGTGTGTCTGTGTGTGTCTGTGTGTAGGAGCACTGTCCGCTGGCCTGGGGGAATGTGAACCTGTTTGACTACCAGGACCTGCTGGTGGGGGGGAAGATGGCTCTGAGTCTGTGGCCTGTTCCTCACGGCCTGGAGGACCTGCTGAACCCTATAGGGGTGGCCGGGTCCAACCCCAACAAGGTATACACTCACACACACACACACACACAGACACACACACTACCCAGCACTAGACAGACAGACTGTGTCACACAGTACCTCTCCCCCTCCCAGGAGACTCCATGTGTGGAGCTGGAGTTCTCCTGGTTCTCCCAGAGCGTGGTGTTCCCTGACGACCAGCAGGTCGAGGAGCATGCCAACTGGACCATGAGCAGGGAGCTGGGATACAGCTACTGCCTGGGCCTGGTACACACACACACACGTACACACACTATATAAACTACACACACACTACACACACACATATACACTATACACACACTACACACACTCACATATAAACCCACATTAACACACAGATACACAAACGCACCCTCACACACTGTGTGTGTGTGTGTGTGTGTGTGTGTGCAGAGCGGTCGCCTGGCGTGTGACAGCAGTGTGTCAGCAGCAGACTCAGAGCAGCTGAGGGGTCTCAGCAGCAGGGATCCTCTGTACGAGCTGTCTGAACAGGAGAAGGACTTCCTCTGGAGACACAGGTCAGTGTGTGTCCTCTGGAGACACAGGTCAGTGTGTGTGTGTACTTCCTCTGGAGACACAGGTCAGTGTGTGTGGTGTGTGTATCCTCTGGAGACACAGGTCAGTGTGTGTGTGTGTGTCCTCTGGAGACACAGGTCAGTGTGTGTGTGTGTGTCCTCTGGAGACACAGGTCAGTGTGTGTGGTGTGTGTGTTTACCTTACAGTAGTAGCATTCCAGAGCAGATCTCAGGACTGTTCATGAACCTGACGCCCTCCCCCACAGACACTACTGTATCAACATCCCAGAGTCTCTCCCCAAGCTGCTGTTGTCGGTCAAGTGGAACTCCAGAGATGAAGTTTCTCAGGTAACACTAACTCTCTCACACACACACACACACACACAATTTCTCACACACACTCTCAGTTAGGGCTGCAGAGATCCTTTAGACACTGATTGGTCTTTTAACTTTCTCTTCCTGGTTCCTCCTCTTCCTGGTTCCTCTTCCTGGTTCCTCTTCCTGGTTCCTCTTCCTGGTTCCTGTCTATGTTCCTGGTCCTGCCCAGATGTACTGTCTGCTGCGTGATTGGCCGCTGATGCAGCCGGAGGGAGCGCTGGAGCTGCTGGACTGTAACTTCCCCGACCCGGTGGTGCGGGAGTACGCCCTGCGCTGCCTGGCCCGGGGCCTCAGCGACGACCGGCTCAGCATGTACCTGCTCCAGCTGGTCCAGGTGAGGGGGGGCAGCATGTACCTGCTGCAGCTGGTCCAGGTGAGGGGGGGCAGTATGTACCTGCTGCAGCTGGTCCAGGTGAGGGGGGGCAGTATGTACCTGCTGCAGCTGGTCCAGATGAGGGGGGGCAGTATGTACCTGCTGCAGCTGGTCCAGGTGAGGGGGGGCAGTATGTACCTGCTGCAGCTGGTCCAGGTGAGGGGGGGCAGCATGTACCTGCTGCAGCTGGTCCAGGTGAGGGGGGGCAGCATGTACCTGCTGCAGCTGGTCCAGATGAGGGGGGGCAGTATGTACCTGCTGCAGCTGGTCCAGGTGAGGGGGGGGCAGTATGTACCTGCTGCAGCTGGATATATGTATATATATATTTGTGTGTGTGTGTGTGTGTGTGTAGGTGTTAAAGTATGAGATGTACCTGGACAACCCTCTAGCACGCTTCCTCATCAGGAAGGCTCTGACCAATCAGAGGATAGGACACTTCTTCTTCTGGCATCTCAAGTACGTCACCATGGATACAATGATGATGATGATGGTGGTGATGATGTCATCAATCTGTTCCAGATTGATGTATTGTATCGTCTGTCTGTGTGTGAGTGTGTGTTTGTGTTCATGTTTGCATGAGTGCATATATGTCTGTATGTGATTGTCTAAATGTGTATGTGTGTCTATATATGTGTGTGTATGTGTGTGTGTGTGCGTTTGTGTGTGTGTGCAGGTCAGAAATGCATAACAAGACAGTCTCCAGGAGGTTTGGTCTGCTACTGGAGGCCTTCTGCAGAGCCTGCGGGATGTACCTGAAACACCTCAACAGACAGGTACACGCACACACACACATAGACACACACATGCACACACACACACACACAGTCTAACCCACTGTGACTGTAGGTGGAGGCCATGGACAAGCTGGTCAACCTGACCGACACACTGAAGCAGGAGAAGAAAGATGAGACACAAAAGGTACACACACCATGCACACACACACACGTACACACACACACACACACACACACGTGTAAAGACTCTTTAAGCCTGTTGCTTGTGTGTCAGACCCAGATGAAGTTCCTGGTGGAGCACATGTCTCGTCCAGACTACCTGGAGGCTCTGCAGGGCTTCATCTCCCCTCTCAACCCTGTCCACCAGCTGGGCTCCCTGAGGTACACACACACACTGATACACACATTGTCCACTATCTAGTATCTCTGAGGTACACACACATGCACACACAAACTGTTCAACTCTTACTCTCTCCCCTCTCCTCTCCCCCCTCCCCTCCTGTCCCCTCCTCTCCTCTCCCCTCCTCTCTCCTCCTCTCCTCTCCTCTCCTCTCTCCTCTCTTGTCCCCTCCTTTCCCCTCCCCTCCTCTCCCCTCCTCCCCTCTGCCCTCCCCTCCTCTCCTCTCCTGTGCTCCAGGATGGAGGAGTGTAGGATCATGGTTTCTGACTATCTAACCCTAACCCTCCTCTCCCCTCTCCTCTCCCCTCCTCTCTCCTCTCTTGTCCCCTCTCCCCTCCCCTCCTCTCCCCTCTCCTCTCCTCTCCCCTCCTCTCTCCTCTCTTGTCCCCTCTCCCCTCCCCTCCCCTCCCCTCCCCTCCCCTCCCCTCCCCTCCCCTCCTCTCCCCTTCCCTCTCCTCTCCTCTCCTCTCCTCTCCTCTCCTCTCCTCTCCCCTCCCCTCCCCTCCTCTCCCCTCCCCTCCTCTCCTCTCCTCTCCTCTCCTCTCCTCTCCTCTCCCCTCCCCTCCTCTCCTCTCCTCTCCTCTCCTCTCCTCTCCTCTCCCCTCCCCTCCCCTCCCCTCCCCTCCCCTCCCCTCCCCTCCCCTCCCCTCCCCTCCCCTCCCCTCCCCTCCCCTCCCCTCCCCTCCCCTCTCCTCTCCTCTCATCTCCCCTCCCCTCCTCTCCCCTCTCCCCTCCTCTCCTCTCCTCTCCTCTCCTGAGTGTAGGATCATGGTTTCTGACTATCTAACCCTAACCTCTCCTCCCCTCCTCTCCAGGATGGAGGAGTGTAGGATCATGGTTTCTGACTATCTAACCCTAACCTCTCCTCCCCTCCTCTCCAGGATGGAGGAGTGTAGGATCATGGTTTCTGACTATCTAACCCTAACCTCTCCTCCCCTCCTCTCCAGGATGGAGGAGTGTAGGATCATGGTTTCTGACTATCTAACCCTAACCTCTCCTCCCCTCCTCTCCAGGATGGAGGAGTGTAGGATCATGGTTTCTGACTATCTAACCCTAACCTCTCCTCCCCTCCTCTCCAGGATGGAGGAGTGTAGGATCATGGTTTCTGACTATCTAACCCTAACCTCTCCTCCCCTCCTCTCCAGGATGGAGGAGTGTAGGATCATGTCATCAGCCAAGCGTCCCCTCTGGCTGAGCTGGGAGAACCCTGACATCATGTCTGAACTGCTCTTCACCAACAACCAGGTCATCTTCAAGAACGGAGATGGTGAGAGAGGAGAAGAGGAGGGGAGGGGAGGGGAGGAGAGAGGAGAAGGGAGAGGAGGAGAGAGGTGAAGGGAGAGGAGGAGGAGGGGAGGGGAGACATTATTATTATTGTTGCTCATTGTTTTCTTATACATGTTGTCAAGGATACTGTACTCCTAATCAACAGCCCTAACCCTTGCACATTATTCACACTTTCTTGTGTGTGTGTGTGTGTGTGTAGACCTAAGGCAGGACATGCTGACTCTACAGATCATTAAGATCATGGAGAACATCTGGCAGAACCAGGGCCTGGACCTGCGGTGAGGAGAATGCATGTCTGAGTCTGTCATGGTGTCCATCGCTCTGTGCATGTCAGATAACAGATGTGTGGTGTATGTACGTGTGTGTGTGTGGTGTGTGTGTGGTGTGTGTGTGTGTGTGTGTGTGCAGCATGCTACCCTACGGGTGTCTGTCTATAGGAGACTGCGTGGGGCTGATAGAGGTGGTGAGGAACAGCTTCACCATCATGCAGATCCAGTGCAAGGCTGGGCTGAAGGGGGCGCTGCAGTTCAACAGCAACACTCTGCACCACTGGATCAAGGAGAAGAACAGGGGGGAGGCGTGAGTCCCATACATCTGTCTGACTGTCTATCTGACTATCTGACTATCTGTCTATCTGACTATCTGTCTGTCTATCTGTCTGTCTATCTGACTATCTGACTATCTGTCTGTCTGTCTGTCTATCTGTCTGTCTGTCTGTCTGTCTGTCTGTCTGTCTGTCTGTCTATCTGTCTGTCTGTCTGTCTGTCTGTCTGTCTGTCTGTCTGTCTGTCTATCTGTCTGTCTGTCTATCTGTCTGACTATCTGTCTGACTATCTGTCTGTCTATCTGTCTGTATCTATCTATCTGTCCGTCTATCTGTCCGTCTATCTTTCTGTCTATCTGTCTCTATCTCCATCTCTATATCCATCCCTACATCACTCTTTCTCTCTGACTTTTCTTCCTCTCCTCCTCTCCTCTACAGGTATGACAGAGCGATAGATCTGTTCACCAGGTCATGCGCAGGCTACTGTGTGGCCACCTTCATCCTGGGCATCGGAGATAGACACAACAGCAACATCATGGTGAAGGACAACGGACAGGTAGTCACACACTCACACACACACACGCACACACATTTACATTTAGTCATTTAGCAGACGCTCTTATCCAGAGCGACTTACAGTAAGTACAGGGACATTCCCCCGAGGCAAGTAGGGTGAAGTGCCTTGCCCAAGGACACAACGTCATTTGGCACAGCTGGGAATCGAACCAGCGACCTTATGATTACTAGCCCGATTCTCTAACCGCTCAGCCACTTGACACACACACCCTCACACACATACACTCACACACACACACACATAAGGTTACACACACACACCCCAGTAAGAGAGTGTGTGTTTGTCTCCAGTTGTTCCACATAGACTTTGGCCACTTCCTGGACCACAAGAAGAAGAAGTTTGGCTACAAGCGAGAGCGAGTTCCCTTCGTCCTCACACAGGACTTCCTGATCGTGATCAGCAAGGGAGGACAGGAGAGCACCAAGACCAAGGAGTTTGAGAGGTACACACACACCCTACACACACACCGTACACACACCTCCCTGGCCTCTTTCTCAACCTGAGCGTGTGTGTGTATGGTGTGTGTGTGTGGCGTGGTGTGTGTGGTGTTCCAGGTTTCAGGAGATGTGCTACAAGGCCTACCTGGCCATCCGGCAGCACGCCAGCCTGTTCATCAACCTGTTCTCCCTGCTGCTGGGCTGTGGCATGCCTGAGCTGCAGAGCTTCGACGACCTGGCCTACCTCCGCAAGACCCTGGCCCTGGACAAGAGCCAACAGGTACACACACACACTCACACACAGAGCCAGCAAGTACACACACACACGTGCTGCTATTGTTGCATCGTAGTGTAGATATTATTATTGTTGCACTGTACTGGTAGCTGAGAGAAGTGTGTGTGTGTGTACCTGCTGGCTCTCTGTGTGCGTGTGTGTAGGAGGCGTTGGAGTACTTCACCAAGCAGATGAACGATGCTCACCACGGGGGCTGGACCACCAAGATGGACTGGATCTTCCACACCATCAGACACATGCCCAATGAACACTGACACACGCACACTATACACTGTACACACACTATACACACACGCACACTATACACTGTACACACACTATACACACACGCACACTATACACTGTACACACACACGCACACATACACTGTACACACACTATACACACATGCACACATACACTGTACACACACTATACACACACGCACACTATACACTGTACACACACTATACACACACGCACACTATACACTGTACACACACACGCACACATACACTGTACACACACTATACACACATGCACACATACACTGTACACACACTATACACACATGCACACACACTCCTCTTTGCACTAAGACAGAGACTATTGTTACAGAGACAGAGATACTGCACTAACCCCTTGCCACACACACACACCCCACACATATACACAGACACACACTAACCCCCCCCCACACACACACACCTCACATACACACTAGCCCACACACCCCACACAGACACACACTAACCCACTCACACACACACTAGCCCACAGAGAAGGAATGGACTCGTAGGCATAGTGTTAGGGTTAGTAGTGCATAGTGGTGGTAGCTGTAGCAACAAAGGTGATAGTCATAGGAACAAGGTTGCTCAGGGTGAAAGGTTGCCATGGGAATTATGGAATCTGCACAGAAACTCAACAAAGAGGATGGTGATGATGGGTGTGATGATGGTGATGATGGTGGTGATGATGATGAAGGTATCGAAGTGTTCTGGTCTTCCAGTCTGTTGTTAGTAATCAGAACACAGACAGCTGTTCAAATATTCAAACTGAGCCAGCTTTATTAACACCAGCACACTGGACACTGTGAGCAATAATGCCCTCCCACACCACATCAGTCTGTGTGTGTGTATATGGCATGTGTTTGTGTACGTGTAGAGTGTGTAGCGTGTGTGGTGTGTGTGCATGTGTGTAGTGTATGTGTGTGTGGGTGTAGAGTGTGTGTGTCTGGAGTGTTCTATCAGTGCTGGGTTAGTTACTATCAGGGATGAAACTGTAGACAATCAGGAAGGACGTGTCCACCAGTTGTTACCTCACTTCCTGTCTGACAGGATATGAAGTATCCCTCCAGACCTGCTGATCTAGGGCTCTCCCTGGTGGCTATGTCAGAGAATGGAGCCCTGACCTGCATAGGCAGCGTGGACTCTGCTTCTGATGTTATTATTGATAAGCAGCGGTGTTTTGACCTGTGTGTGTTGAGGCATGTGTGTTGACCTGTGCTTTGACATGTGTGATTTTAACATGTTAAGATCTTAAATAATGGTTTTGTCACTTCATATCTATGACATTACTCGTGTAAACACCGTTGTTGGAGACTGAGCTCTTGTTCTTACGTTGTTGCCATGGTGGTTCTAAGTGTCTCAGTGTTGATCTGGTAAAGCATGTTGGAGGTTCTCCTGAGAACTGGTGTATTTTGATAAAGTTTGTATTCCACTGCAGTCTCTGACGTTTCTAGTGTTATTTAAATAAAGTTTACAATCACAACAGTCTCATGTATGACCTCATCCACTCAACGTGGATCACTGGTATGTGAAGCACTAGTATGCACTCAGGTTTTGATGTTGTGTTTGCTGCACAGTAATATTCACTATTGATGTTATTAAAACATGAATGAAATCACATGTAGACAGGGAGAGAGTTTCACAATCATAAAGTTTTATTATAAAAGTTAACTTCTACATACAGCTGAAACAACATCTCCAGTAAAAAATACAGGAACCAAGTAACTCTGTTCCAGAGAGGGAGGGAGAGAGGGGGGAGGATGGATAGAGGGGGGGGGGAAGAGAGAGAGGATGGATAGAGGGGGGGAGAGGGGATGGGAGGTAAATAAATCGAGCTCCGTGTTTAGGTGGGGTAGGTTGACAGGTGGGGTAGTAGGTAGACAGGTGGGGTAGTAGGTAGACAGGTGGGGTAGTAGGTAGATAGGTGGGGTAGTAGGTAGACAGGTGGGGTAGTAGGTAGACAGGTGGGGTAGTAGGTAGACAGGTGGGGTAGTAGGTAGACAGGTGGGGTAAGGACTGGGAGGTTGTCAGATTTACTTAAATGAATCTTAATCTAAAAACAAACATCAACGTTGGTTTAACTCAAAACGCTGCTACTAAACGTGTAGTACAGGTGTTCTCGCACCCCGCAAACACACACACACACACACAGCCTCTCCTCCTGCTCCTCCTGTGGTGGAGTCTGGAGAGGAAGAGGAAGGGAGAGGGGGAAGGGAGAGGAAAAGGGAAGGAAGGAGGTATGGAGGGAGAAGATGGGAGAGCAGGAGAGAGGAAGGGAGGAGAGGAGGCAACATCAGAGTATCCAATCACAGCCTCTGGTCCAGAAGCAGAGACGCCCCTCCAGGCACCAGACTGCGAAGGCCAGGAACACACACACACACACACTCTCACACACACACTGTCACGCACTCGCTATCTCACACACACCGATATACGTGACCAGACACACGTGCACACACACACTCAGGCGTGGTTTATTCGTCATCTTCCTCATCATCATCCTCGTCATCATCCTCCCCCTCGTCGTCGTCGTCGTCGTCTCCGCCCTGAGCTCCGCCCTTCTGACTCCTGGGGGCGAAGGACACGCCCCCACGGTACGCCACCATGTCCTGGGGGAGGAGCCTCTGTTACTAAGTCTGTTACTGGGGGAGGAGCCTCTGTTACTAGGGCTGTTACTGTGGGAGGAGCCTCTAGGGGTGGAACGGTACACTGAAGTCACGGTTCGGTTCATACCACGGTTCAGACATCACGGTTCGGTACGAGTTCGGTACAACGGACGGAAAAGCAAAACAAACTACGAGTGTATACGGCACATTGAAGATGTCATGTAAATTCCGATTGCTTCAGTGATTTTGGCCCTATTTGTATGTGTATCTAAAGGCTGGTTAAGCACTGTAGGGAGGAGAAGTTGGGCAGGTTTTCTTGTCTCGTTCCAGTGATTGGCACACCTGGCGTCGGATATTATTTAGTCATTTAGCACACGCCAGATGCGTTATATGCGTTAGCACGTTAGATGTATTTCCACTCACATACCCCACAACTGCTGAACAACGCCGACACAAAGTGCTTATCTTATCCACCACTCTCTCGCCTGTACTACTGTAACTGAATGGGAAACCAAAGTTTTCCCAAACTTGCAATCTTAAAGAGGCTGGCGGGTCCTCTATCTCTCGTGGGTTTCCACCACTCGCCATAGTCGTCCTTAATGCTGCTAGCTAGCCTATCTCTGACTCGGCACCAATCAGAGCTAAAGCGGGGCAACAGATTAGGTGTCCCTAAAGAACACAAGTATCTAACAGTTGTTCCGCATTACATTAATTAATTTGCACGTGAGTTTTATGTATTTTTATACCGTGTATTCTCCGTGTAATTTCATGCACCGAACCGTGACTCCCATACCGTTACGGTTCAATACGAATACATGTACCGCTCCAGCCCTAGGAGCCTGTTACTAGGGTTGTAACTGGGGGAGGAGCCTCTGTTACTAGGGCTGTTACTGGGGGAGGGTGCACAGTGTGTTACCATGTCATATTTCAGTGTGTGTGTGTGTTACAGGGGTGTGGGTGTGTAGTGTGTGTGTGTGTGTGTAAAGACAGTGTGTGTGTGTGTTACATGTGTGTAACGTGTGTTACCTTGTCGTATTTCTCTCTCAGTCTCAGGGCCTTCTCCTCGTAGGGGTGCTTGTCTGATTGGCTGAGCTTAGACCACATGACCCCCAGGCGCTTGGCGCAGTCTCCTATGGAAAGACCAGGACACTCCTGCTTCACCGTGGGGCGGTACTCCCCGCAGAACACGAAGAACGCAGACCTGGGAGAGAAGCTGGGTTAGACAGGTACACATGCAGGAGTGGTCACACACACACACAGTCTGCCACCCCTCCTCCCAGGGTTAGGAGTCCTGAGCCACATCAAGGTGACCAGAGACCCTGACCTGACCCCATCTGACACACCTCCACCTCACACACACACCTCCACCTCACACACACACACACCTCCACCTCACACACACACCTCCACCTCACACACACACCTCCACCTCACACACACACCTCCACCTCACACACACACACCTCCACCTCACACACACACCTCCACCTCACACACACACCGCCACCTCACACACACCTCACACACACCTCCACCTCACACACACACCTCCACCTCACACACACACACACACACCTCCACCTCACACACACACACCTCCACCTCACACACCATCTCACACACACACCTCCACCTCACACACACACCTCCACCTCACACACACACCTCCACCTCACACACACACCTCCACCTCACACACACACACCTCCACCTCACACCTCCACCTCACACACACCTCCACCTCACACACACCTCCACCTCACACACACCTCCACCTCACACACACCTCCACCTCACACACACCTCCACATGTCCTGGTCAGGAACAGGAGTGGGCAGGAGACAGATGTGGTTCTACAGGTTCATTCACCACCAGGCCTGGGAGAACGTGTCCCCAGACCCAGCCTGACAGGGATTCGAACCCAGGACCTACCAGCTGTGAGGCGGTGAAGCAAAGTACCGTGCCACAGGTGTGTGAGGTGCATGTGTGTGTAAGAGCCTCACGGTGGTCTCTTGGGGGCATTGGGGTCCTTCCTCTTGCGAGCACGGGCCCCCAGGCCCTTGGGAGGGACGTAGTGTTGCATCTCCCGGTTGTAGCGCACCTTGTCAGCCTTCGCCATGTCCTCAAAACGCTTCTTCTCTGTAGGGGTCAGTGCCTGCACACACACACACACACTGCATTAGATAAAACACACACACACACACACACATCACATGAGACAAACACACATGCATACATATGAGATACACACACGCATTAGACACAAACTAGACAAACATCATCACATTAGGCACACATACAGTCCAGACAAACACCAACACACAAGTCTTCATGCCCACACACATATTATACTGATGATGTCATCTTGTATTAGTTCAGCAGATGCTTTTATCCAGTGATGTACAGGGGGAATTGAACCTTTTTATCTCCAGTCAAATAACCACTGAGCAACACCCACAGACTGAATATTAGTATGAAGACTGTTCTCACACATACACACACACACACTCTCTCAAGACCCTCCTGTGAAGGCCCTTACCTTCCACCTCTCGGAGCACTTCTTGGAGAACTCTGCGAAGTTAACGGACTGCTCGGGATGTGATTTACGGTGCTCCTCGCGACATGTCTGGACGAAGAACGCATAGGCGGAGGTCTTTCCCTTGGGCTTGTTAACGTCCTTCACCATGGTAACGGTCTACCTAGCAGCGTGTGAGAAGTTAGGATCACATACAAAATATCCATTAAACAGAATTGTATCTCTTTTACAAATAGTGCAGATAGAAACTACAGCAGGTTGTTCTAATTGTATTTCGATGGTCAAGAAACGGTCTGTATTTACCGGGCTCAGTGCAAAGTAGCGCATCTTTACCAGACACTCCTCTTAACGCCAGTGCACGGATCAAAGTCACTACTGGCGGTCACTGTCGCTGCCTGTCAGACGTCGGCCGGTGTCAACATCAAACACCGTTCAGATGCACCGGTAGACGCACGCATGTGTCGCTTTCTCTGTACCACGTCTATGTGTGAACACTTTCGATGTTGCGTCACTGGAATCATCCGTTACTTTAGCTAATAGATTGTTTTTCTTTTTCAGTCAGAAAGTTTGGAGACTAAAACGAGCTGTCCCGTGTGTGTAGTTAGCACGAGAATCCCGGTTCAGGTTGGTAGTGGCGCTAGCTTAGCCTAGCCGCCTAGCATGCTGCTAGCTCTGCGTTGTGAACAATAGACCACCATTTGCAGCTTCCCGCCTGCTGCAGTAAGAGAGGCACCCATCCCCCAGCTAGCCCCGGACTACCGACAACAACGGGCTAGCGTGCACGGCGGCTAGCCGGCTGCATTAGACACATAAACACCAGATGACCCCGCAAACCACATCCGCAATTCACTTTAATATATAATCTGTATTTTTGAAAAATGTGAAAACAGAGAATCCGCCTGGATACGCATTTGGGCCCCGTCTATTTCCCGGAATAAATCTATGGGACGTTCCGTGTTTACGAACCGACGTTGCATCAAGGTTCTCTCTCCTGCACTCCTCCGCCGCTTTCTGGCATTAGCTGCAAACATGCAGGAATCATTCACGCTTTACTCACCGCGGGGTTTCCAAATTGTGAATTATTAGATTTCCATCTGAGTAGCTAAACGTCCGCATTAGAGGCCCAGACCAGACTGTGCCAGGCAGGGCAGGGACTGTTTACATTCTACCACTGTGACGACTACTTGAAAACCCGTCATTTAACTCCAGTTACATTCTAACAAGCATCACTATCTATCTACCACCAGCAGCACCCGGGGAACACTTTGATGTTTACGCACATAAAATAAAATTTCGTATCAAGCTATTCATTTCGACATTTGCGCTCGACACGTTAGAAATAATATTAGAAAATGTATTTTTAAAGTGCAGCATCCATACTCACTTTCTTCGGTGAGGCAGAACAGATTCTTGTGTTTGGATGGCAGCGGTGTAGCTGTGGTTCCGTTCTCCGCTGCTGCTCTGCTGACGGTTGGTCGCGATTCAAACTGGGTCGAACCTAGCAGGAGCCCCCGCCCCCAGGCCGCGCCCCCGTTGGCTGCTTGAGCTCATTCGAACGGCAGGGGCGGGGCCCGAGGATGCTTATGCTTATGACGCGGCTCATGAATATGTAAGAGTTTTGTGTTTTTAACCAAATGTGCTTTAACGAACAACAACAGCACAATGGTGATAAAGTCTTTATAATTGGGTGTAACAACAAACAATAATACAATGAATGAACTCAACAGCATTTTTACTAAACAGTTGTATTTACATGTGTGTGTATGTTGTTGTGTGTATGTCACCCCCCCCCTCCTCCAGGTGTGTACAGGTGAGCTGGACAGGGTGGGGCAGTCTGGTCACAAACTCTCTTTCTCCCCTCGTAAACGTCTTCAATTGGGCCATGTCTGGAAACACACACACATACACAAACACACACATATATTTACACACACACAGTGTGAAAGTTCCAAGTTGTATTTTCCATTAGTAATATGTACTAAGTACAGTGAGAGAGGGTGTGTGCTCACCCTCTCTGCTTGCAGGAGGTGTGTGAGAGTGTGTGTTTAGACGGCAGGTAAGGGTGACAGCACGACACACGTAGCTGCTCCCACACACAGCAGACAGGTACATCTGCAGAGGGTCCTCACTGTCCTGAAACACACACACACTGCTGAAACACACACACACTGCTGAGGGTCCTCACTGTCCTGAAACACACACACACTGCTGAAAAACACACACACTGCTGAGGGTCCTCACTGTCCTGAAACACACACACACTGCTGAAACACACACACACTGCTGAGGGTCCTCACTGTCCTGAAACACACACACACTGCAGAGGGTCCTCACTGTCCTGAAACACACACACACTGCTGAAACACACACACACTGCTGAAACACACACACACTGCTGAAACACACACACCCTGCTGAAACACACACACCCTGCTGAAACACACACACCCTGCTGAAACACACACACACTGCTGAAACACACACACACTGCTGAAACACACACACCCTGCTGAAACACACACACACTGCTGAAACACACACACCCTGCTGAAACACACACACACTGCTGAAACACACACACCCTGCTGAAACACACACACACTGCTGAACCCCCCCTACTCCTAAAACCCCCTGTGTGTTGTGTAGGTGAGTGTGTGTGTATGGAGTGTGTGTTGTGTAGGTGAGTGTGTGTGTATGGAGTGTGTGTTGTGTAGGTGAGTGTGTGTGTATGGAGTTTGTGTTGTGTAGGTGAGTGTGTGTGTATGGAGTGTGTGTTGTGTAGGTAAGTGTGTGTATATGTATGGAGTGTGTGTGTATATGGAGTGTGTGTGTGTGGGTCTCACCTGGCCTCGTGGGTTGACCCTGAGATGACCCCTGACCCGGAGTGATCTCCGTAGCCCCTCCCACTGGGGCGGGGCCAGGCGCAGCAGAGATGAGACCA